>NC_056739.1:560977535-561012565 GCF_019279795.1 Protopterus annectens | reverse complement strand
ACCTCCACCTCCATCTATGTACTTCCAAAGTTCCATAGATCTACTCATATTACTTACATCCTTATAAAAAAAAAACACAAATTATTACTATAAAATCCAAAAGTTTATGCACTATCCTCTACCACACCCACTACTAGATGGTGACATTCATCCCAATCCAGGCCCCAATACTGACACTACCATAAAGCCTCTCAGCCTACCTACTTCACATATCTCTATACCACATATACCATCTAATTCCCTCCTGATAGCTCACCTAAACATCCGTAGCATTAACAATAAAATTTCCCACCTACATGCACTGTTAGATGTTCACTCATTTGATATTTTCTGTATTTCAGAAACATGGCTAAAGCCCTCTACTCTTGACCAGGAAATTACCCCTCCAGGATATAACATCCTGAGATGTGACCAGAAAGCCAAAAAGGGTGGTGGAGTAGCCATTTTGTATAAATCTGAACTCCAACTTTCACCCTTTAATTTTCTACTTCCCTCAGCTCCCAACTCAGAAATCCTCACTGCAAAACTACAAATCAATAACTCCAAATCTAGCTATCTAATTTGCACTTATCTCCCCCCTGGAAATAACATCAATACTCTTGAAAACATACTTAGTTACCTCTCTTCACACCTACCCCAAGAAACTATTGTCTTAGGTGACTTTAACATAGACTGGACAACCTGTAATTCTCCCAATCCTACCAACCATATAAATCTATATGGATTCACACAAATAATGACCACTCCTACTAGAATCCATAAACCAAACAACAAAGAAACCATCCTAGACTGGGTCCTTCTAAATAGTCATCTTGATTCTTATAAACCAGGAACTTTCCCAAGTGATATCAGTGACCACATGCTAACTTATATAATCAAACAAAAAACTTATAGCCCCAACATAAATACTTTTAAAACTTCCCACTCCAAAAAATACTTTAACCCAGAGATCTTCCAAAACTAACTGAAAGCATGTGACTGGTCACCTATGCTTCATCATGAACTTGATGAAGCAGTAATCTACTTTAATACTAGATTTCTCCAAATACTAGACTACCATGCCCCCTATCACTCTTCCCGCATAAGAACCAAAACTGCCCCCTGGCTCACAAAGGCAACTAGGCAAAAGATCCTTCTCAGAAATAAAATTTGGGCTAAATGGCGAACCTCCAGAAATCCAACAGATCACCTCTACTTTAAACAATTAAGAAATGCCACCAAGAAGGACATTCTTAAAGACAAAAAAGACTATTACCTCCACCTACAACAAACTCACCAACAACATCCTCAAAAATTCTGATCTGGCATTAACAAACTTCTTCAACCAGGACACTCTAAAACTCCTGACCCTATAGGTTTCAACCATAATAACGCTAACCAGATTCCTGATGCCTTTAACAACTATTTTACTGAAGCTATTCTATCCCTATCTAATACATTACCATCCACTTCCACTCTTCCATTAATAACACCTAATATCCCCTCACCTACCTTCCATATACATCCTGTACCTACATCCCTCATTTGCAACCTCCTTCAAAAGCTCAAGCCATGCACCCCTTCTGCTGACTGTCTTCCAGCTGAATACCTGCAAATTGCAGCTAAAGCCATTGCTTACCCTATCTCCATACTTATAAATAGAACAATTTCAGAAAGCAAAATCCCCTCTTTATGGAAGATCTCCCATATAATCCCTTTACACAAAGGTGGCTCATCAACTGAGCTCTCCAACTATCGGCCTATTGCCTTACTCTATCCATTAGCTAAAATAATGGAGAAATGTATACACAGACAACTGCTTGACCACCTACTACAAAATAATCTACTTGCAGATTGCCAACATGGCTTTAGGCCTTACCATAGCACAACAACTGCCCTGCTATCCTTCTCTGATTCTATAAACAAAGCAACAACACCTTTTCCTCTGCTCTATTTATTGATCTTTCTAAAGCTTTTGATATGGTGAACCATCCCATACTTATTGACACTCTAAAAGCCCATTCACTAGACCCACAAGCATTACAATGGTTTTAAATCCTATTTAGAAAATAGACAGCAAGCAGTTCTCTGGAATAAGAATATTTCTTCATCCCTCCCTGTAAACATTGGAGTACCACAAGGTTCTATCTTAGGGCCACTTCTATTTTCCTTATTTATTAATGACCTACATACTAGTATTTCTCAAGCCACCTGCATACAGTATGCAGATGACTCCACCTTAATTTGCTCAGCCAAGTCCATAACCTCTCTCCAGTGCCTCACCCAAACAGTATTTAACAGTGTTGAAAACTGGTTCACAAAACACTGCCTTCTTCTCAACCCCAAGAAAACTAAATTATTGTTTTTTTCTCCTACTCACAAGACACCTCAACTGCACTACACAGTAATGTCTAACAATGGAACCATCATATCCCCTGATACTACAACCCATCTTCTAGGTGTTACAATAGACAACAACCTTAGCTACAATGACCATATTAATTCCACTATAAAGACGGTAAACAAAAAACTAGGGACCTTATACAGAATCAAATCCTTCCTTACCCCTGCAGCCAGAAACACTATAGCCCAAACCCACCTAATCTCCATCCTGTTCTATGCTTCTGCTATCTAGACTAATCTTTCTAAAACCAACCTTACCAAACTCTCCACCTGTTATAATAACATAGCCAGATTTGCTTCTGGTACCCCATTTAGAACGCATCATTGTCACAACCTCAAACAGCTGGGATGGTTAGAACTACAGAACCAATTACTTTTTCAACAACTTATCACCCAAAAGATCCTCTACTACCCTAAAAATACCCCAATCCTCACTAATCTCATCTCCCCTTACAAAAATCTTGCATCTCTACTCTCAGCAAATAAACTTCAAATCTCTTCCATTAAATCCAACAACAAAGCTGGGGACTCACTCTTCTCAAACACCATAGGAAAGAGCTGGAATCATCTTCCTTCTGAACTTTCCAACCTTACTTCTACTCTATTTTTTAAGAAGAATCTTGAAGAATATCTTAAATCCCACTGGCTTTGTCCCTGCTCCAACCCTGACTGATATCTCTTGCCCCCTCCTGCTCTTTCTCAAAAAAAAAAAAAAAAAAAAAAAAATTTTTTACTTTATCTATCTTCTGTTTTAATTTTTGTTTTTACTCATAGTATTTGATTCTAGCCTAAATTTGCTAAATAACTCTGTATAACTAAACTCTACCTTTTAATTTTAATTTTGTAACTAATTTTATTTTATTTTAATTATACTTTATTGGATTTCCTTGTCATTGTTGCTGCTCGGAGCTTTTCTCCCCGGGCCTCTACTGAAAATGGACATGTATCCAGTTAGACTAGCCCGGTCAACAAATGTAAAATAAATAAATAAATAAATAAATAAAAGAAAAAGAAAACTCAAGTATTTGCAGTAGGAGATGGATCAGAAGTCTTTGTAGTACAAACTGGGAAGAAGGATAAGAAAAATACCCAGGGAAACAAACAATCTGAAAAGCGATCAGAAGACTTTGAAGAAAGAAAGAAAAGGGGTGAATGTTTCAAATGCAGGAAAAAGGGACATTTAGCAAGGGATTGCAGGCGAAATAAAAAGGTAACCACAGAAGACAAGGAGGGTGAGGAATGGCTATATGACAGTCAAGAATCACTGGATAGGAATAAACAAGAAAAGACAAATGCAAATGTGATAGAAAGGGTATAGGATGTGACAGAAGAAACAGAGGATGTACATAAATTCATAGATAATGAAGAAAATGAAATTTTAGACTTAGCATTATTGAGCTTAGAACTCTATTTAGCAGACACAAAACTGGAAGTTACACTTCTGGTAGAGGGGAGGGAAGTCAAATTCCTGTGTGACTCAGGGGCTTCACGGACCCTGATACATCCTTCCAAACTACCAGAAAAGTCAGAATCACTTGGCTACATATTAGTGAAATTAGCTAATGGACAGCTGTATCGGGAGCCACTCTCCCACAACATAGCGATAACTGACCCAGTTTCAGGGATGACCCAGAAAAGCAAAATTGTTGTTTCTGCAAAATGCCCAGTGAATCTCTTGGGCAGAGACCTAATGCAGACATTTGGCATAGCCGTAGTTCCAACTATGCAGGGTATGGAAGCTCAGCGGCAAATGGATACTTTTGTAGTGCGACCGGAGGGTGAAACATTTTATTGGTACAGCCAGGACTTAGTTATGACTGGTCCAGGGGCAGTAACTGAAGAACTGATGAACGTAGCCATCAGTAAATCCCCCTCCCTTGACACCGATAAACAGCATTTGTTGCAATGCACTCTATATTACTGTAACAGACCAGGACCTGATAAAGAATATGAGCAAGAACTGTTTAGAAACCATGCTAATAGGTTAGTATTATGAAATTTGTACTGGGACACAGAAGGAAACAGTGTAGTAAGTTGATCATTGGCCCAGGAATTCCTAGCACTTTATAAATCTAATCGATTACCACACGTAAGTTTAACTAAAGATAGAAATTTGAATTGGGCAGACCTAGGAGAAAAAGTCACAAGGTGGGAAAAACAGACAGAGTTAGAACTTTCCGAACAGGGAGTACAAAAGCAGAAATTAAATTGGATAACACAGACACACCCAGCTGTGCACTCACAGGCAAGTGAGGATAGCTGAGTAGCACTCTTACTAGAGAAAGAGGAAAAAGCCTTACGAGACATACCAGAGACTCTCTGGTCAACAGGGAAATCAGATAAAGGACTTATTCGTACAGCAGGAGCAGTTACTATCACACCGAAATCAGCATTTAGACCTCAAAAGAGACAGTATCCCTTAAGAAAGGACACAGAAATAGGAATCAAACCTATAATAGCAGCCTTACTTAAGGAAGGAGTCTTAATAGAATCTCCTGATTCACCATGTAATACACCCTTATTTTCTGTTAGGAAAGCAAACGGAGAATGGCGTATGGTCCAAGATTTACAAGGTTTAAATGATGCAGTTATACCTAGGGCACCTACGGTGCCAGATCCACACACTTTATTGAATGATTTGAAACCTCAACAAAAGTATTTTTCTGTGGTAGATATTAGCAATGCATTTTTCTCAATACCGATACACCCAGACAGTCAACATTGGTTTGCATTTACATTTCAGGGGAAACTGTATACATATATGAGACTACCACAGGGATATTGTGAAAGTCCAACAATATTCGCACAAGAAATGGCAAGTAACCTGGCAGGATTTATCCCACCGAAAGGTAGTCAGATTTCACTTTATGTAGACGACATTCTGCTGGCAGCCCCCACCCAGCAAGAATGCAGAGAGGATACCATAGCATTATTACAATTTTTAGCCACTCAAGGACACAAGGTAAACAAAAACAAACTGCAACTTTGGAAAAAACAGGTCAAATACCTGGGATATGTAATATCCAAAGAAGGTAGAATATTAGATGAAGACAGAAAAACAGCAATATTACAAGCACCTAAACCAACTACCAAGAAGGAAATTATGTCCTTCCTGGGTACTACTAACTTTTGTCGGAGTTGGATTCCAAACTATACTTTGGAATCTGCTCCGCTGACTAACTTGATATTCAAAAAGCCGATGGCAGCACAAGATTTATTACAGTGGACACCAGAAGCAGAATCAGCTTTCTGCAAACTGAAACAACTGATAGCTTCTTCCTTAGTTTTAGGATTACCAAACTATCATAAGCGATTTTTCCAAACTGTAGACTGTAAGCAAGGTTACAAGACATCAGTGTTAACACAACAGCATGGGGACAAACAACGCCCCATAGCTTACTATTCATCACAGCTAGACCCAGTGGCACGATCCTTGCCCCACTGTGTACAAGCAGTAGTCGTAGCTGCAATGGCAGTGCAGGCTTCA
Organism: Protopterus annectens; assembly: GCF_019279795.1. Lineage (NCBI taxonomy): Eukaryota > Metazoa > Chordata > Ceratodontiformes > Protopteridae > Protopterus > Protopterus annectens. The sequence continues at coordinate 561,006,696 of NC_056739.1, read as the reverse complement.
GCCTCAGTAGTATTGTTCCACCCTCTCACATTGAGAGTGCCTCATGCAGTCGCGATTATTTTACTGCAAGAAAAATTAGCATATCTCTCTCCTGCTAGACATCTTTCCTGTATGACTATACTGTTGAGCCAACCTCATATGACAATTGAATGATGCACAACTTTGAATCCGTCAACCTTGCTCCCAACCCCTGCAGATGGCAAACCACACTGCTGCCTGCAGGAGATTGAGCAAAAGACACTACCTAGAAAAGACCTTACAGATGTTCCCTTGGATGATGCCGAGGTGACATACTATGTGGATGGCTCGTGCAGGAGGGGTCCTACAGGACAGAATCTAGTGGGGTATGCAGTAGTTTCTGATACCGCGATTTTAGAAGCAAAGTCTTTACCACACAACTTATCTGCAGAAGCAGCAGAATTGATTGCCTTAACAAGGGCATGTACCTTAGCAAAAGGTAAGAAAGTAAACATTTTTACTGACAGTCAGTATGCTTTTTCTACTGTACTTGTTTTTGCGCAGTAGTGGAAAAATAGAGGAATGATAACATCTACTGGTAAACCAATTAACCATGCGCAATTTATTTTAGACTTGTTAGACTCTATTCAGTTACCTCAGAAAGTAGCTATTTACAAATGCGTAGCTCATACTAAGCAACAGGATAGAATTTCAAAAGGTAATGCGAGGGCTGATACAGTTGCAAAACAAGCAGCTTCAGCTTCAGAAGTTTTTCTTTTAAGTGAGGAATTACAACCATCTGAGATTTTAGACTTAGAAATGTTAAAAACAATGCAGACACTTACTACAAATGTAGAAAAACAGAAGTGGATAAAACGAGGAGCAATCCTTGAGAAGGGACTGTACATCTCCAAAGAAAAGAAACCGATTTTACCATTTAACTTGTTTAGATATGCAGCTTTGTTGAGCTGTGGGCAGTGCCATGTCTCAACGGGGGGATGGCACAGTTAGTGAATCGAGTGTTTACGACGTATGGATTTACAAACTACACAAAAAAGTTTTGTGCAGCATGCCATGTTTGTAACAAGCATCATGCACAAGGGGCATTGAAACCTAAGCAGGGGAGTTTCCCTATACTACCGTATCCGTTCCATACTATTTGTATGGATTTTATAGAACTGAACAAATGCGAAAATAAGAAATACTGCCTTGTCATTATAGATATGTTTTCCAAATGGGTGGAAGCTTTTCCAACTAAAAATCCAGATGCAGCTACTGTTGCAAAAGTCCTCGTTAAAGAAATTATTCCTAGATTTGGCATACCGGAAAAGATTTATAGTGACAATGGCACAAACTTTGTAAATCAAACTATACAACAATTTAGCCATTATTTCAGGATTTCTCTGAAAAATCATTGTGCATACCACCCCCAATCTGCAGGATTAGTAGAGAGGCATAATGGGGTTTTGAAAAACAAGCTTAGAAAATTGATTAGTGAGACACAAAAGAACTGGGTGCACTGTTTACCTCTGGCACTGTTGAGCATGAGAACTGTTCCAAATGCAAAAGGGTTAACTCCTTTTGAAGTTCTGTTTGGGAGGGCATATTATACACCTCAATTTAAACCTCTCATGCCTGCAGAGCAGGAGGCTGACAGTTCTCTTGCAGGGTATATGAGGCGATTTTTGAATAACAAACTTTTGCAGTTAAATTCTGTTTCAGATAAAGAGTAAACAAGACCATCGGAAGCAGCAGTAGCCCCAGGCTCATGGGTCTGGGTGAAGGTGGTGAAGAGAAATAACTGGAGTTCTCAAAGTGGGAAGGGCCGTACCAGGTACTACTGTCGACACTCACTGCAGTCAAGATCGCGGAGCGAGCATCCTGGATTAATTTGACACACTGTAAACTGGTTAAGAACTTTGAACTGGACAAAAACCTTGTTACTGTTGTACAACGAGAACAAAATGACCAGGTATAGAGCAAACAGAGATACAGAACAACCTCAGAAAACTTGCATGATTATTCTGGTAGCTATACTTATAACATTGTTCTTTTTGTTGTGGCCTTTCCTTTTTCCTGCCACAAAAGTTGAACTGATTAAATGTGATGAGCCAACCATAGACTGGCACCCAAACTTTAACACTTATCAGGCAATTACACGTGTGTATGCTGAGACTTTTAATGTTTCGAACTGCTGGATTTGCACAGCCATACCAACAGCATACGGGGAGGTTATTAATGACTGCAGTCCCCCTAGGGGTCAATGAGACATGGGAAAATTTGGTTTATGACACCGTAGCTATTAAAGCATATGATAAGGTAGCACTGTATTTGCCTGTGACACAAAAGGGAATTGTATGTTTTTATAAGAATGACACAATTCAAGTGGGTTGGAGCAAGTGCAATGTGACTGTACATTACAAATGTTATACCAAAGCAAACAAAATGGGTGCAGCTTGTAGTTCAAATTATGACTCATTTCTTGAGTCCATGCATAAGACTATTGAACAAGTGCAACGTAATCCTGTACTTTTTAAACAACTATCTGTAATAGATATGAAAATGTTTCATGCAGGTTAGCCATTTTGTAACAAAGTAACTACTAAGGTAGAGGATTGTTATTTTGTGTGTGGTAAGAAAGCATATAAATGGTTACCTGAGAATTGGTCCGGCAGTTGTTTTTTGAGGTACCTGGTCCCGGCCATACGACACACTACAGTTTTGCCTCAGGGAAATATTCAAAATACCCAGGATGTGGCCAAGAAAGCTGTCAGGAAGCCTGAAAATCCAGTGGGACAGATCGAGGTGGGCTGGAAAGACCCATCATACTGTGGGTACCAAACTGACGCACATGGACTTGACTGATGCTGTTATATCATGGGCAGGCATATTACCTGCATATGGCGCAGTGAAATCGATTTGGGAGCTGCGTAAACTGTCTAAACTTCTCGAAGTAATGAGTAATGCAACTTTTTCTGCTCTTGAATTGATAACTGATGAACTGAATGCTATGAGAACTGTAGTGCTCCAGAACCGAATGGCTCTTGACTTCACCCTAGTGGCAAGAGGTGGTACGTGTGCTTTAATCAAAGAAGAGTGCTGTGCGTATATACCTGATCATCAACATGAGATAAACGACCACCTTGAGGTGATACAGCAAGTGTCGGCCATGACCAAACCAGGCCCAAACCCTCTGACGGACTTTTTCCAGAATATGTTTTGGGGGGGTGGGGTTCCATCCTAATGAACATCCTGATTGCCATTTGTGTGGGATTACTCCTATTAGGAGCATGTATTTGTTGTGGTATCCCCTGCATGAAAAAGTTAATCAAAGAATTTATAGATATATCAGTTTCTGAGACTTTGTATCAAAGTACTAAAATTGAAGAATTGTTAGCATGTGAAACACTTTCATAAGTTTAAACTGAATGACTTTCTTAAATGCAAATCCTGAATGGAAGAGGTTAGGAGAAAAAGCAAACTGTTTATTCTTTTGAAAATATAATTAAAAAGTATTAACAGGGGGGAAATGTCAGAAAAATATGTATTAATGTGTGTATGCTTAATGCTAATTAGAAGCAAATTAAGTTAACACGTTTTTCATTCTATTTTATATGCACTGTTTTATATACAGTTGAGTTTTATATGAGACTGAAAAGATGCTTTTTGAAACTGCAGTGTGCTTTCTGAAACTTGCAAGATGCCCACTGACCTAGTAATTGCTAGCACAGCAATATTCATGTTTATGCCTTTTGGAAATGCACTTGAGAAGCAGATGATTATCTGCTAGGTCAGGAAAAATGAATGAACAATGCTATATTCTGTAAATGTAATGATTTTAAACAATCAGCTCTGTTCGAAGTATGAGAATATGTGCAGCTGCAGAAGTTTAGAGATAACATAGACAAAGGACTGTTAGAGAAATTAACTGCAATCTATACTTGCTTTGTGCTCGAATTAGCCATAGTACCTTGAATGGTAACATTGCATATATCTAACCAGTGGTAGCCAAGGCCATGTTGTTTTTCTTAGGAAGTTTCTCACAAAAATTGATGGTACCAGCAGAATATTGTAAAAACAATGACTGTGAAGTAATGATGACAAAACTTGTGATTCACTACGTCAGCTTGGTAGGCAATGTCTTATTAGAAAATGTATAAAAATGACTGCATTTCCTGATTCTAGTTAGACAAACTCTGTATTAGACCATTTTTGTCTCCTTGCTGCAAGATTAAAGTGCCTTAACCTGAACCTACCATGTTTTGATCATTTTTAAAGTATATTTTTCCTTTGACAGTTTCCTAGCCTGTGATCTCTATGTCTGACATTGGTATTGCAGGTGCTCTGCCACAAGGCCCAAGCATATAAGTTTACTGACACTTTTGTATTTGTTTCCCTACTCGCAGTTACATCATCTGACCTTGATATTGCAGGAGCTCTGCCATAACACCCTAACCTACAAGTTTAGTGAGACTTCAGTCATTGTTTACGAGTCTGCTGTCCCTACGTCTGAAATCAGCATTGCAGGAGCTCTGCCTTAAGGCACTAATGTAGACGTTTACTGAGAATTTTGTCATGTTTCATAACGTGTGGTCTCTATGTGTGATTTCAAAATTGCAGGAGCTCTGCCAAAAGACCCTAAGTTACAAGTTTGCTGAGACTTTTGTCATTGTTTCATAGCTAGCAGTCACTATGTTTGCCCATTGATATTACAGAAGCTCTGCCACAAGGCCCTAGCCTACAACTGTACTGAGACTTTTGTCATTGTTTCATAGTATAAGGTTACTACAACTGGCCACAATATTGAAGGTCCTCTGCCACAAAGCCCTAACCGACAAGTTTATTGAGACTTTTGTCATTGTTTCATAGCCTTCAGTCAGTACGTCTGATCTTGATATTGGATGACGTCTACCACAAGGCCCACCCTGCAAGGTTACTGAGACTTTTGTCATTGTCTCATAGCCTGATGTCACCACATCTGATCTTGATATTGAAGGAGCTCTGCACCAGGCCCTAATGTACAAGTTTATTGAGACTTTTGTCATGGTTTCATAGACACTGGTCACTACATGTGATCTTGATGTTGGAGGATCTCAGCCACAAGGCCCTAACCTATATGCTTACTGAGACTTTTGTCATTATGTCATAGCCATCAGTTACTACATCTGGCCTCGATATTACAGGAACTCTGCCACAAGGCCCTAACCTACAGTTTTACTGAAACTTTTCTCATTGATTCATAGCCTGCAGTCATTACATCTGATTTTGATACAGTAGCTCTGCCACAGGGCTCTAAGTTGAAATTCACTGAGTCTTTTGTCATTGTTTTTTAGCCTGTGGTCACTGTGTCTGACAGTGACATTGCAGGAGCTCTGCCACAAGCCTCTACTCTACAAGTTTACTGAGACTTTTGTTATGGTTTCCTAGACTGCATTCACTATGTCTGACCTCATTATTGCAGGAGGTGTGCCACAAGGCCCTAACGTACTAGTTTACTGAGGCTTTTGTCATTGTTTACTAGCCTGTGTTCTCTATGTCTGACAACAATATTGCAGGCGCTCGGCCACAAGGCCCTACCTTACAAGTTTACTGAGACTTTCGTCATCGCTTCCTTACCTGCAGTCATATTATCTGACCTGGATATTGCAGGAGGTCTGCCACAACACCCTAACCTGTAAGTTTACTAAGATTCTTGTCATTGCTTACTAGCCTGCAGTCACTATGTCAGACATCACTACTGCAGGAACTCTGGAGCAAAAAATGAAAATTGCCGGGTAAAGCACTCCGTAATAATCACAGTCAATCCAAAAGCATAAAAACGGGAGTGCATCAATGGCTGAATTACCTCAAAAGTATCACAAACACGAACAGCTACAGCTGGTTAACCATTTATTGTAGAAAATAAAAGCAGGATCCAGAAAGTGTAGTGAGTGCTTTCACGTCCAACAATGACGCTTCATCAGACTTCAAAGTCAAGTTTACTGAGACTTTTGTCATTGTTTCATAGCCTACGGTCGCTACTTTTGACCTTGATATTGCAGGAGCTCTGCAACAAGACTCTGACCTACAGGTTTACTGAGACTTTTGTCATTGTTTCATAGCCTAAGGTCAAGAATCTGACCTCAGTATTGAAGGATCTCTGTCATAAGGCTCTACCCTACCAATTTACCAAGACTTTAGTCATTGGTTTATAGCCACTCGTCACTTCATCTGCCCTTGATGTTGGAGGACCTCTCCCACAGGGTCCTACCCTACAAGTTTACTGAGGCTTTTGTCATTGTGTCATAGCCTGTGGTCACTATATTTGACCTTCCTATTGCAGGAGATGTGCCGCAATGCCCTAACCTACTAGTTTACTGAGAATTTTGTCATTGTTTACTAGCCTGTGTTTTCTATATCTGACCTTGATATTGCTGGCGCTCAGCCACAAGGCCCTTTTCCTGCAAGTTTACTGAGACTTTTGTCATTGTTTACTATCCTGCCGTCACTAAGTTTAACATCCGTATAGCAGGAACTCTGCCTCAAGGTGCTAATCTAGACGTTTACTGAGAATTTTGTCATTGTTTCATACCCTGTGGTCTCTACGTGTGATATCAAAATTGCAGCAGCTCTGCAACAAGACCCTACTTTCAAGAATAATGAGACTTTTGCCATTGTTTCCTTACCTGCAGTCACATCATCTGACTTTGATATTGCAGGAGCTCTGCCACAGCACCCTAACCTATAAGTTTACTGGGACTTTATAATTGTTTACTAGCTTGGTGTCAATATGTCTGACATAAGTATTGCAGGAATCCAATAAACATCCAAAGCAAAGTATTTCAAAAAAACACAAATCCCACGAAAGAAGACCACTCCAAATTAGACAGGATTAATCCATTTATTGACTCTTCTGTTATCTCAGCCTTTCACCTTTTCATGGAATGCTCATTCAATGAGAAGGCGAAAGGCCGAGGAACCAGAAGTGTCGATAAATGAATTAATCCTGTCTAATTTGGAGTGGTCTGCTTTTGTGTGATTTGTGTTTTTTGGAAATCAGTATTGCAGGAACTCTGCCTCAAGCCACTAATCTAGAAGATTATTGAGAATTTTGTCATTGTTTCATACCCTGCCATCTCTACATGTGATGTCCAAATTGCAGCAGCTCTGCCACAAGACCCTACTTTCAAGTTTAATCAGACTTTTGTCATTCTTTCATTACCTTCAATCACTGCAACTGACCTTGATTTACCAGGACCTCAGAGCCAAGGCCTTAACCTAAAAGGTTACTGAGACTTTTGTTATTGTTTTATAACCTGCGGACACTACGTCTTACCTTGATATTGTAGGAGCTCTGCCACAAGACCCAAACCTACAAAATTACTGAGAACTTTGCCATTATTTCATAACCTGTGGTCACAAGTTCTGACCTGAATATTGCAGCAGCTATGCTCCAAGACCCTACTTTCAAGTTTACTGAGACTTTTTTCCTTCTTTCTTAGCCTACAGTCACTAGATCTGACATCGATATTGCAAAAGCTCTCCCATAAGACCCTAACTTCAAAGTTTACCAAGACTTTTGTCATTGTTCAACAGTCTGTCCTCACTACGTCTGACCTTAATATCACAGGAGCTCTGCCACAACACCTTAACAAACAAGTATACTCAGACTTTTGTCATTGCTTCATAGCTTGCACTCACTACGTTTGACCTCAATATTGCAGGACCTCCAGCACAAGGCCCTGACCTACAAGTTTACTGAAAGTTTAGTCATTGTTTCAAACCTACGGTCACTACGTTTGACCTTGATATTGAAGGACCTCTGCCAAAAGGCCCTAACCTACAAGTTTATAGGAGCTCTGCCACAAGGCCCTAACCTACAAGTTTACTGAACCTTTTGTGATTGTTTCATAGCCTAAGGTTATTACGTCTGATCATGCAATTGAAGGACCTCTGCCACAAGGCCTTAACCTACATGCTTACTGAGACTCTTGTCATTTTCTCATAGCCTGTGGTCACATTTGACATCGATATTGCAAGAGCACTTCCACAAGGCCCTAACCTACAAGTTTACTGACACTTTTGTCATTGTCTAATAGAAACTGGTCACTACGTCTGACCTTGATGTTGGAGGAGCTCTGCCACAAGCCCCTAACCTGCAAGTTCACTAAGACTTTTATTATTGCTTCTTAGCCTGTGGTCACTACATCTGACCACTACATTGTAGGAGCTCTGCCACAAGGCACTACCCCACAGGTTTAATGAGACTTTTGTCATTGTTTTCTAGCCTGTGGTCACTACATCTGACCTTGATATTGCAGGAGCTCTGCCAAAAGGCTCAAAATAATGAGCTTACAGAGACTTTTGTCATTATTTCATATTGTTTCATAGCCCATGGTAACATCTGACCACGAGTTTGAGAAGCGCTGTCACAAGTTCCTAATCTAAAAGTTTACTGAAAAAACTTTGGTCATTGTTTCACAGCCTGTGGTCACTTCATCTGACCTCGATATTGCAGTAACTGTCAGAAGGCACTAAACTAAAAGTTTCTGAGACTTTTGTCATTGTTTCATACCCTGTGGTCACTACATCTGACCTCGATATTGCAGGAGCTCTGCCACAGTTCCCTAACCTGCAAATTTACTGAGACATTTGTCATTGTTTCATAGCCACTGGATGCTACCTCTGATCTTGATGTTGGATGAGCTCTGCCACAAGGCCCCCTAGCCTATTAAGTTTACTGAGACTTTTGTCATTATGTAATAGCAGTTACTACATCTGACCTCGATATTGCAGGAGTTCTGCCACAATGCCATAACCTACAAGCTTACTGAGACTTTTGTCATTGTTTCCTAGCCTGCAGTCACAACTTCTGACCTCGATATTGCAGGAGTTTTGATAACAGGCCATAAACTACAAGTTTCCTCAGACTTTTGTCATTCTTTCATAGGCATCAAGGCCCTAATCTACAAATTTACTGAGACTTTTGTCATTGTTTTGTAGTCTACAGACACTATGTCTGAACTCCATATTGCAGGAGCCCTAACCTACAAGCTTACTGAAAAATGTTTCCTTGTTTCATAGCATGCTGTCATTACATCTGACCTTGATAATGCAGGAGTTATGTCAGAAGGCACTAAACTAAAAGTTTACTGAGACATTTGTCATTGTTTCACAGTCTGTGGTCACTACATCTGACCTTGATATTGCAGGATGTCTGCCACAAGACTCTAACCTACAAGTTTGCTGAGAATTTTGTCATTGTTCCTTAGCTTGTGGTCAGTACGTCTGACCTCAATATTGCAGGAGCTCTGCCAGAAGTCCCAGACCTACAAGTTTGCTGCGACTTTTGCCTTTGTTTCATACGCTGCAGTGTCTACATCTGGTCTCACTATTGCAGGAGCTCTGCCACAAGCCCCTACTTTCATGTTTACTCAGGCTTTTGTCATTTTTTCATTGCCTGCAGTTACTACTTCTGACCTTGATTTAGCAGGAGCTCAGACACAAGGCCTTAACCTACAAGATTACTGAGACTTTTGTTATTATTTCATAAACTGACGAAACTACGTCTTACCTCAATATCGCAAGAGCTGTACCACAACAACTTAACCTACAAGATTACTGAGACTTTTGCCTTTCTTTCATAGCCTGCAGTCACAAGTTCTAACCTCAGTATTGCAGGACCTCTGCCACAAGAACCTACTTTCAAGTTTACTAAGACATTTTCATTCATTCATAGCTTACTGTCATTACTTCTGACCTCGATATTGCAAAACCTCCACCACAAGAACATAACCTACAAGTTTTCTGAGACTTTAGTCATTGTTTCATAGCCTGCCCTCATTATGTTTGACCTTGATGTTGCAGGAGGTCTGCCACAAAGCTGTGACCTACTAGTTTCTTAAGACTTTTGTCAATGTTTCACAACCTAAGATCACTATATCTGACCTTAATATTGCAGCAGCTCTGCCAAAATATCCTAACCTACAAGTATAGTGAGACTTTTGCCATTATTTCAGTCTGAGGTCGGTACATCAGACCTCAAAATTGCAATAGCTCTGTCACAATACCCTAAGCTACAAGTTTACTGAGACTTTTGTCATTGTGTCCTAGCCTGCAGACACTACATCTGAGCTCCATATTGTAGGAGCTTTGCCATAAGGCCCTACCCTACATGTTTGCTGAGAGTTTTGTCATTGTTTCTTAGCCTGTGGCCACTACATCTGGCCACAACATTTCAGGATCTCTGCCACAGGGCACTACCCTACAAGTTTAATGAGACTTTTGTCATTGTTTCCTACCATGTGGCCACTAAGTCTGACCTCGATATTGCAGGAGCTCTGCCAAAAGGCTCAAAAGTACAAGTTTACTGAGACTTTTGTTATTGTTTCATAGCATTCACTACTTCTGACCTAGATAGTACAGGAGTTCTGGCACAAGGCCCTTACCCATACATTTACAGAAACTTTTTTTAATAAATATCTTTATTAAATTATGACTTATGACATAGGCAATCTTACATTTATATAAATAAAAAACTAAACAACATTGACACCACTTTAGTTGCAAACATTATACATCACAGACACCATTAAAACATCTGTAGTTGTAAACATTATACATCACTTATAATCTATCCAGTCATTGTCAGTTAAGCATTATATGGATCATTCAAATCCTGCCTCTTAAACCTCATTCTTTCCCTGCATATATTGTTCCCACAATTCCCATTTTTTTCCTATGTACTTTACTCCTTCCCTTTTCTAAAGATCCCAATTCCAGTTGTTTAATCTCTGTTACTATATTCACTACTTCTAGTAAAGTTGGTCTAGACTTTATTTCCATTTTCTAGTAATTGTTGTTTTGGAAGCCACCATAATTACATTCAGCAAGCCTTTACTATATCTAGGCAATTATTATTCTGTATCATAGCTCAAAAAATCATCTCCTCAGTCAAACCAATCTTCTCACCCAGCATCTCTGACAGCAGTCTGCAGGAAATCCCTAAAGTCTTCCAGCTCTTTACACTCCCAAAAAAATATGTTCCCAGCCACCTCTTTCTTGACCATCACACCTCCAACATTTGCTATCCACCTGAGGAAAAATTATTTGGAGTCTACTTGGGGTATAAAAATACTTGTGTAAATACTTCCAGGCAAAGATCCTAAGTCTTCTAGACTTTGTTGCATATTTGGGAGATGTACATATATACTCCCATTGTCTTTTTGTGAATTGCTTATCCAATCTTTCTGCCCAGTCCTTTCTAAGCACCTCTGATTGATTCTTATAATTATCATGCAATATTTTGTATGCTCTACTAATTATTCTTTTTTAACGGCAACTTCTGTTCTAGATTTTATTAAAAACTCTACCAGTGCTGGTCTTTCATTTAGGACCCCCCATTTCTTTCTCTTTGCCTATACTCTGATATCAATCCTTGATAGGGAAGGTGATCTCTAACCTGCTATCCAAATAAATATTTGGCCTTTACCCAATCTATTACCTTTCCCTTTCTTGATATTTGCTCCCAATAGTTCCTTTGTCAGTTTTCTCCAATAAATTCAAGCTCCCTCTTGCCTATTATCTGTATCCCTAACCACAGTCATCCCTATCAGCAGAATCTCTTTTCTACATTATAATGCTGGTTTAGTTCTTGGAATACTCCCTGCTATTTTGTGAATATAATACTAATACTCTGTATGTTTTTTGTTGTTCTCCTTAAGAGTCTGTTTACCAAATCCCACTCTCTCCTTATTTCTTGAGCTTTACCCCTGCATCATAATCATTCCTTTCCACATTGAATTATAGTTTTCTGCTTGTAATATGTATAAGAGCCTTAACTGTGTTGCTCTAAAATACCCCCTCAAATTGGGTAATCCTAGTCCACCTTGTTCTGTTAGAATAATTAGCTTATCCCACTTGGCCCTTGCTGTTTTCCCTTCCCAGACAAAATCCTTCAACTCTTTAATTGCTATCCAAAGCTTGCTCCTCTTGTTGATAAAAATATGCCTGACCTGCGTATAAGACTAAACGGACTAAAAACATTTTAATTGCTTGTATCTTAGCATCCATATTCATATAACAAAGCTTCCAATTTCTTAATTTTTGTATTTTCTTCTGTTTAGTCTCTTCCCATGTATGCTTAGCTGCCACAACAGAGTAATTTCTAATCCATACTCCTAAATACTTCATTTTATCATGTCCCCGTGAATATGGATATTGTTGGACTAATTTGTGTGTGAGTATATAATTTACTGCTATTGCCTTTGTTTTAGCTTCATTAATTTTGTATCCTGAGAAGATTTTAAACTATCTTAAAATGTTCCACAACACTGTAATGTCCCTTTCTGATTTTGTCATGTATAAAATAACATCATGTGCAAACACAGCCAGCTTTTCCTGACTACCATACCAATTATAACCTTGAATTTCTGAGTCCCTTATTTTCTTTGTCAGTGGTTCTAAATATAATGCAAACAACAAAGGGGAAAGTGGACAACCCCGCCTGGTTCCTCTACTCAAGCAGAAGTTATCAGGGAGGACTCCACTGACTTTAATTTTTACATCAGATTCCACATATGCACTCCTAATCATCCTCATAATTGTATCAGGGAAAACAAATGCTTCCATTGTCCTGCTCATGAAGTTGAAGTCCCAGTCTACTCTGTCTAATGCTTTCTTTGCATGAAGACCCTCCAATAACAGTGATATTTTATTACATTCTACTTCCCTCTGGATCATCAATATTTTGTTAATATTGTCAAATGTTTGCCTCCTCTCCATAAAACCACACTGATCCATATGTATCAATTTTGGTACCAATTTTGCCATTCTTTTATCCACTATAAACATGAGCACTTTATAATCATGGTTTAGTATAGAAATGGGCCTGTATGAAGTTAGATCCATGGGGAATGGACTATACAATATCAGGAATACATGAGGGGCACGATGTAGGGGAGGGGCTATACAATATCAGCAATATATGAACAGAAATGATGTGAGAGAGGGAGCTATACACTATCATGAATATCTAAAGAGGTACAATGTAGAAGACAGGACTTTACAATATCAAGAATACATGAGGGGCATGATGTAAGGAGGGCCTATACAATATCAGAAATATACAATGGGTAACAATGTGTGGGAGGGGGATAAACAATACAAAAAACAGAAACACGCAAGTGAGGCCAAGTGCATGGACTAGACCAATAATCCAAGAAGAATCAAAAAAGTCCAGCACAACTCAAGTGGATCAAGTTGCATTTATTTAATATAAAAGGTGGCTAACCCCATAGTAACAAACTGGTTTCGGCTTAGAATAGCCTTCCTTAGTATTAATGCTTAAAAACAAACACCATGTTTAAATAGTTTTATACATGTGTGCACAAGCACTACTATGTCCACAGGGACCACTACCTGTCAATCTATCCCCAAATAATATAGTTTGGTGAAAATCAGTAGTTTAACTCTTTTTGTAGGGAGTAAGGTATGAATTGACCATCCTTCCTCTACGATACGAGTATAAACACTTGGGCGGGAGAATGTTAGCCAGACGTTCATTAGCTAGTAAAATATTCCAATGATTGTTAATAATGTCTCGAAAAATGTTTGTGTTACGGCCATAGGTTGTAACAAAATGAATATTCTGGGATGTATTTTTGTTCAATGTTTCAAGCTTTGGTCGATATTGTAATAATTCCTCCCGGTCAGACTTTGCAGCATGCATACTAGCACCATGTATGGTCCCAATTTAATACCCCCTACTGAGGAATTTATTGCACAAATCCTTTATACCTGAATTGTAAGCCTCATTACTGGAGTAGATACGTTTAATTCACAAAAATTGTGATTTTGGTATATTGCGAATAATATGAGGTGGATGGTGACTGGTGACATGGAGCAATGTATTGAATTGAATGAATGTTTCTGTTTTCAATGTGTTGTCCAGATCCTTACTTATCAGTAAATCCAAGAACGTAATTTTGTTCCTATCCCAATTCAAAGTGAAATGGATACCCCATTTATTTTCGTTCAAATAGTCCACAAACTCCAGTAAATAGGAGGTATCTCCTTTCCATACCAACCAGCAATCGTCTAAAAAGTGATGCCAGATGTCCATGTTGTCCAAAAATAAATTATGGGACTCATCATAAATTAACTGCTCCTCTATGTAACCCATGAACAGGTCTGCATAAATGCACCAATCGCAGTGCCTCTAACTTGCCAGTAACATTCACTCTGGAAATAAAAAACATTTTTACTTAGAACATGTTCTGTGAGGCAGGCAAACAATGTATTGAAACCTGGTAGATAGAGGTTCGCTTTAGCTTACCAATACTGTATGGCTTCTAAACCTGACCAGTGGGGTATGCTCGTATAAAGGGCTGTCACATCTAGGATGCAAAGTAACCAATTGGATTCAAGTTGGACATCCCCAATAATTTGCAAAAATTGGGTGGTGTCCTTAAGTCTGGCCTTGACCAGTGATAATAAAGGTTGTAAATACTTGGTGAAGAATGCTGACAATGGTTCCGTTAAAGATCCCTTGCCTGAAACTATCGGTCTACCTGGTGGTTCCCTAAGATCGTTATGTATTTTTGGTAGTAGATATAGGTATTGTGATGTAGGATCAAGAGCTTTAAGATGATATTTGATTTCCTGTGCAATAATGCCTTCATCAAATGCTAGTTGTAAAAACTGATCTATTTCTTTCTTGAACTTAAAAGTCGGGTCCAGATGCATACACATGTAGAAAAGGCCATTGCATAACTGTTTTTCGGCCTCCCTATGATATTGCTCCCTATCCATCACAATGACAGCCCCTCCCTTGTCAGCCGGTAGAATGACTAGATTGTGGTTCTTACTAAGTTTAGTTAAAGCTACCTGTTCTTCCTTGGTTAAATTCTGTTTAGTATTAGAATAAGTCCTACCATGAAAATGTAAATATTTGAGAACACATTCTTCGAACACAGAGACATGCCTGTCCATGGGAAGCATAAATTGAGACTTGCGAAATCGAAGTCAGTAGATCTTTGAGTTTGATCATTCTTTGAAAAGAACAAATTCAGGTTTAAAGTTCTACAAAAGTTATTTATATCATTGACCAAAACATGTTCATTAACAAAAAAAGCAGGAACAAAATTTAGTCCCTTATTGAGTAACTTTATTTCATCGTCCATAAGATTGTGAGATTAAATGTTATGTACATTGTTATTTATGATAACATCTGTTTCAAAAGTTGCTCTATGTTGTTTCTTGGCCCTATGCTTTCTACCCCCCATGTCTTTTGACCCTAAAGGGTCATTCACTGGTTTCCTTTTGGCTATTGCGGACAACAGAGTGGGCAGAGAATCTATATCAGTGACAGATGATGAATCATCACCAGAAATTGTTTCTGAAAGCTCAGTTCTATTTCTGAGAATAGATCTGGGTCTTTTTCTTTTCTTGATATATCTTTGTGTAGTATCCTGAAAGCGAACATTTAGATCCATAGGGGAGGGACTATACAATATCAGGAATACATGAGGAGCACGATGTAGGGGAGAGGCTATACAATATCAGCAATATATGAGCAGAACCGATGTGTGGGAGGGGGCTATACACTATCATGAATATCTAAGAGGTACAATGTAGAAGATGGGACTTTACAATATCAAGAATACATGAGGGGCATGATGTAGGGAGGGGATATACAATATCAGAAATATACCATGGGTAACAATGTGTGGGAGGGGGCTAAACAATATCAGGAATATACAATGGGGAAGAATGTGGAAGAGGGGCTATGTAATAACAGGAAGAGGGGGCTATACAATATCAGGAGTAGCTGAAGGGTATGATGTAGGGGAAGTGCTATACAATATCAGGAATACACAAAGGGTACACTGGTGGGCTGTGGTTCATGTTTACAATGTTCCCCATTATGGAAGAAAATGCACATACCTCTCAATTGTCCAGGTCTTTGCCTCAGTTGTTTGATCTGTTCCTCATAAAAATTTATGGTTGTCTGGCAAATCACTGAGCACTGAAATCACTAAATAATGACATACAATTCAGTTTCAAACTTCATATCCTTCAGAAAATGCATGCTCCTGTTATTCTAACAACTTTCTAACTTTATAAGAGCAATATTAAAAATCTGTCCCTTTTTGGGCCTTACCCCCATTATTTTAGGCTTTGCCCAGATTTCTTGCACTAAGAGGTGGACAGGCTGTAGATAAAGGGCAGAGTTTTACCTGCAGTCTTTTGTTGTTTTTATTAGATGAAATTGGTAAATAATATAATTAAGGTTATCCTGTTAGCTTTATGCAGGATAAGCTGTAAATATTTCAAATGTGATGCCCGTTAAACTTCTCCATGTTTGGTGCTTGAATTAATAAGGAGGGTGGCACGGTGGCACAATGACTAGTATGAGCACCTCACCCCAAGAGGCTCCCCAGTTTGATTCTCAGTTGGGGTACCTAATGCATGCAATATGCATGTCCTTCCTTTGTGTATGGGAGTTCTAGTGCTCTGATTTGCTGCCAATGACATGCAGTAGGTAGATTAGGCACTCTAACATGGCCATAGTTGTGTAGAAGAACTACCACAGCAAACGCAGTGTAAACCTCTATTTTAGCAATCCCTCCCCAATATGGGACAGGGATTATTAACAAAAGGTACATTACGGAACATGAATCCATCCAATCAGCACGCATGTTTATGAATAATGTTAATAAACACATAAACAGGAGCATTACAGAACATCAATCTGTCCAATCAGCTCACACGTTTATGAATAATATTAAGCATGTGATTTATAAAACACGTTACAATCTGGGCAAACCCAAGCAATAGGGCTTGGAGGTACAAAAGTCAATAATATTGTAGATGTAGAAAGGTGCTAGAATAACACATTGTGCATTAGCATTTACTGAGCCCTTAGGGATACTAACTCTGAAACTCAAATGACTATTTATCTTAAACAATTTACTGGAAAAAGCAGACACAAATGTACACAGTTGAGAATTATGAATAAAGCAGTCATTCAGAAACACCAGAAGAGGCCAGAATGTTATGAGAGGAAAACAGAAAAACTATCCGGTGACAATTACTCCGTGAATAACATGTAGTAACACATGTTATTATACCTCAGATGGGGGGTGCTATACATGTGGTGTGTGGATTCAGCATTTCTTTTTAACTACAGAACCTCACAGTATCTAATAGAATATAAAAGTAAAATTAAATATGTTATTTGTATGCTGTCCTAAAACAGTTTATCAATGGGTTGACGTATTTTTGAAATTATACCTTGCCACAGTGATCCTTGCCGGATTTAAATATCCTGATGTAATAAACCTTTAGAAATAACTTTCTAGGTGAGCATTTCTCACAGCTCCCTCTCTCCGCTCCTGGACCGGATTACTCCATAAATAACGTTTTCATAACTCCATCTAAGGGTCAACCCACTTCAGGAATCGCCTGCAGCACTACATTAAACAAACATACCTGTATGCTGCTGAACTATTTACCAAATCACTGATATGAATGAGTTTTAAATGCAGAATGCCTCTTGTCCTTGAAGAACTGATACCAACCAATATACAGGTGAATAAATGCTGTAATTTAAGAGAGCTTCCCTTCTCTGAATCTGTGCCTTGTGTGTATTAAGTGCTGTGATAACTAAATTCCAGTTGTGAAACTAATTTTCTACTTGTGGAATTGTATAACGTTGGAGTTCTAACTTGCAGCCCATTGTGATGTCAGCCAAGCAGGAAAGCATAAACAGCTTTAGGTCAAAATGCAGGCAGGCATACTTTAGGCACTGGAATGATACACCTTGCTGATGCAGTAATTGGGTTATTTATTTATTTATTTATTTATTTTTATTTGGGGACATTAATGATAGACCTGCTTGATGATATAAAGACACCTCCAATTCACTGACCAATAGATCTCAACATCTTTCCTCAAGAATTAGGGGCAAAGTAATAACAAAAATGACAGGGATAAAAGCTCAAAATCTCTGACATTTGTTTTTTAGATATTACTACAACATAGCACCTTGCTAAAAGAAAAGGTTTTGGATCCATACAATTTCTGAAGAATAAGCACTATTGAACAATTGCCTGACTTGTAATCCCCAGTGATTAACCAGGAAATCAAACATTTTGCTAGAGAAAATGGTAAAAATATGAGACTAAATGAAGGACAGTCTGCAAAAATCAGGCATAATTAAGAGCTATGTATGACTGGTCTCTTAGATGGATTGTTTTAGTGGTTAGTGGTGTAAGAAGCTGTGCTAATGACAGACAGGATGAACATCGTTGTGGCAATTATAAGGGCTCACGCTCATGAGAATCTTGTACAAGGGATAGACATTTACTTTAACTCAGAAAGCACAAAGCCAAAAGGAACCAGCTTGTATGATTTAGGATGGGGATAAGGAATGCATTAATGGGACACATTTATGCCTGTATTTAGCAGAAGAGAGAGGAGTAGGCAGGCTGGAGTATGAAGAACTTACAACATGATTTCATTCAGTGCCAGTGCATGATCAAATGGAGCCCTAGGCAAGGAAATGGAGCAGGACCCCTGTCAAAGGAAAAATATACTTTAAAAATGATCAACACATGGTAGGTTCAGGTTAAGGCACTTTAATCTTGCAGCAAGGAGACAAAAACGTGCTAATACAGAGTTTGTCTAACTAGAATCAGGAAATGCTAACATTTTTATACACTTTCTAATAAGACATTGCCTACCAAGCTGACGTAGTGAATCACAAGTTTTGTCATTATCATTTAGTAATAATTGTTTTTACAATATTCTGCTGGTACTATCAATTTTTGTGAGAAACTTCCTAAGAAAAACAACGTGGCCTTGGCTACCACCGGTTAAATATATGCAATGTTACCATTCAAGGTACTATGGCTATTTCGAGCACAAAGCAAGTATAGATTGCAGTTCATTTCTCTAACAGTCCTTTGTCTTTGTTATCTCTAAACTTCTGCAGCTGCACATGTTCTCATACTTTGAACAGAGCTGATTGTTTAAAATCATTACATTTACAGAATATAGCATTGTTCATTCATTTTTCCTGACCTAGCAGATAATCACCTGCTTCTCAAGTACATTTCCAAAAGGCATAAACATGAATATTGCTGTGCTAGCAATTACTAGGTCAGAGGGCATCTTGCAAGTTTCAGAAAGCACACTGCAGTTTCAAAAAGCATCTTTTCAGTCTCATATGAAACTCAACTGTATATAAAACAGTGCGTATAAAATAGAATGAAAAATGTGTTAACTTATTTAGTTTCTAATTAGCATTAATCATACACACATTAATGCATATTTTTCTGACAACCCCCCACACAAATCCATTCCAGGGTCCCATTACTTAGGTGTCTCCCCCAGTCACTTAAACACTGTTCAAACATGACAGTGTTCATACTATTTTGATTAACCGATCTCTGTCAGAAAGTTACATTCCCACACTGTGGAAAGTATCACATATAATTCCTCTCCACAAAGGCGGCCCCTCCACAGAACTAACCACTTACCGCCCCATAGCTATTCTCTCTCCACTCTCCAAAATACTAGAGAGATGCATTCACTCTCAGGTCTTATACTACCTCCTTACTAACAACCTCCTTTCCAATACTCAGCATGGTTTCCGACCAAATCATAGCACCACCACTGCCTTACTCTCCTTTACTAACACTGTCCTTCAGCATAAAAACAATGGCTATCTCTCCTCTTCTACTTTCCTAGACCTATCTAAAGCATTTGACATGGTCCCACACAAACAACTCATCTCTGTCCTCCATAACCTATCCTTATCTCAATCAGTAACCAACTGGTTTCAGAGTTACCTGTCTGACCGCCAACAATCCGTTGTATGGCAGAATGACATATCTCCCCAACTACCTGTCTCTATAGGGGTTCCACAAGGATCCATCCTTGGACCCCTACTCTTCTCTGTTTTCACCAATAATCTAGCCTCTGCCACCAAACATGGCATACTCATACAATACACAGATGACTCAACCATCATCTGCTCAGCCCAGTCCCTACCCAAACTGCAAAATGTCACACAGGAAGCCTTTTCCTCTGTTGAAACGTGGTTATCCGATGCCCAATTAATACTCATCCCAAACAAAACTAAACTACTCATCTTCCAACCCACCAAATATACTCAAAACAACTCTCACTTTAACATCAAAGCAAAAGACAACACCACTATACACCCAACAGAACACACCAAATTGCTAGGAGTGGAAATAGACAATAAACTAAATTTGACAGTCACATATCCATGACCATAAAAAAAGTCCACAAAAAACTAGGAGCATTATACAGAAATAAGCAACTTCTCACCAAAGCAGCAAAGATTTCAGTAGCAAATTCCCACCTTATCTCCAACCTACTTTATGCCTCTCCAATATATACCAACCTAAGGCAATGCGATCTAAACAAGCTAGAGACCTACTACAACAAAATCGCCAAATTCGCCACAGGGGCATCCTACCATAGTCACCACTGTCTCTCATTTGCTGAACTGGGCTGGCTTGAACTCCCTCACCTCCTTCAGTGGTATCAACTCTCACTCGCCCACAAACTAGTAAACCATCCACTTAATGTCCCATTCCTCCAAAATCTACTCCAACCCTATCGCACCACCAGACCACTAAGATCCAGCAACAAAAATCACTTGCAGATCACGAAAGCCAATAACTCTGCTGGTGAAGCATTATTATCTTGTGCCATAGCCAAATTATGGAACCCCCCCCCCCCCACAATTACCTCCATACCATCATGCACCCACTTCAAGACTTTACTAAAAGCGCACCTAAAAACATGCTGGCTATGCCCTTGCAACTCCCACTCTAATATCACCCAACCCATCCAACCACTACCTTTCTTTCCACCCCACTAACTACCTTGATTATAGCAAGCTTGGATGCTCATAAGCCTGGTACTTATTATACAGCAGGAACTTCTTACTGTAACATTTGTTAATGTCTGTTATGTAATTCGCAGATAAAGATTCTAGTTGTCTACTGATGTACTATGTTCTTCATCTGTAACTATGTTTGTAATTAATTGCTATGTTAATCAAATTGTTAATCACAATGTAAATCCAATGTAACTACTGTCTGTTTATTTTAACTGGGGAGCTTTTCTCCCCATGCCTCTGCTGAAAATGGACCTACGTCCAGTCGGACACTTCCAGTCAACAAATGTAAATAAATAAATAAATACATTTTCTTCTTTACTTTTACAATAATTAGAAAATATTTGTATTTAATTTAAAACATTTTTTAATTTTCGTAGCTTAGACTCTGATGACTATTTTCTAAATAAAATGATCTCACAGTCAAAACAATGAGTCTTGTCTCTTCCTACACTCAGTCACAATCTTCCTTCATAGAGCAGAGACTGCTGTCACTACATCTGGCTTTGATATTGGAGGACCTCTGCCACAAGGCCCTAACCTAAAAGTCTACTATGACTTTTGTCATCCTTTCATAGGCAGTGGTTACTATATCTAACCTCAATATTGCATGACTTCTGCAACACGACCCTAACCTACAAGTTTGTTGAGACTTTTGCAACTATTTCCTAACCTGTGGTCAATATTGCAGGGGCTCTGCCATATCATCCTCATATACAAGTTTACTGAGACTTTTTTCACTGTTTCATAGCTTGCAGTCACTATGTCTGACCTCGATATTGCAGCAGCTCTGCCAGATGACCCTAACCTACAAGTTTACAGAGACTTTTGTCATTGTTTCCTAGACTGTGGTCACTGCATGTGACATCAATATTGTCGGAACTCTGCCTCAATGCCCTAACATACAAGTTTACTGAGAATTCTGTCAGTGTTTCATACCCCACAGTGACTATGTCTGACTTCGATATTGTAGGTGGTTTGCTACAAGTCGCCCTTCAAGTTTACTCAGGATTTGTCATTTTTTCATAGCTTGCAGTCACTATGTCTAACCTTGATTTTGCAGGCGATCTGCCACAAGTCCCTAACCTACAAGTTTACTGAAATGTTGTCATTCTTTAATAGCCTGTGGTCACTACATCTGACCTTCCTATTGCAACAGCTCTGCCACAAGGCCCTAAACCTCACATTTTCTGAGACTTTTGCCATTGTCTCTTAGCCTGGGACCACTATGTCTGAACTTTATATCACCAGAGCTCTGTCACAACACCCTAACTTACAAGTTTACTGAGATTTTGTCATTATTTCATAGCCTGCGCTTGATACATCTGACCTTGATATTGCATGACCTCTGCCTCAAGGCAATAACCTACAAGTTTACTGACATTTTTGTCATTGTTTCCTAGCCTGCAGACACTATTTCTGAACTCCATATTGCAGGAGCGCTATCACAAGGCCCTAATCCAGAAGTCTACTGAGACTTTTGTCATTGTTTCATAAGAAGCAGTCAGTCAGTCACTACTTCTGAGCATGATATTGCAGATGCTCTGCCGCAAGACCCTAACCTACAAGTTTACTGAGAATTTTTTCATTGTTTCAGTCTGCACTCATACAAAACTCCTCGGCGTGACAATCGACAACAAACTCAGATTTGACCAATACATAGCCATTACAGTTAAGAAAGTTCACATCAGACTTGGCTCACTGTACAGAAGCAACCCATTCCTCACTGACAATACCAGACTAGCCATATCCAGAACCTTCCTCCTCTCCACAGTCCTATATGCTTTCCCCCTCTTTATCAACTTAAAAAATTCAGACTTAACCAAATAGGAAATTTGCTAGAACAAAATAGCCCGCTTTGCAGCCAACCTTCCCCACCAAACCCACCACTATATTGCTCTACATAAATTAAATTAGCTTTAGCTACCTAAGCTTTTCCATCTCTACCAACTTAAATTCACACACAATATCACATTCCATCCTGACAGCTGCCCATCCCTCAAGGAACTTGTTCCCTACTCATGCCCACAAAGTCTGAGATCAGCAGACAGAAACTTTCTCACAGTAAACAAATCAAGCAACACTCACAGAAAAGCCCTGTTCTCAAATCAAATAGACAAGTTGTGGAACTCTCTATCCCACACCCTCCGAAACACACCTGAATTTACCAGTTTCAAACAACTACTATTTGAACATCTATCCAAGAACTGGCATTGCTCCTGCACCTGACCTGACTGACAAGATATCTATAACTCTCTCAACACACTGTCCACTACTTACCACATTTTCTCCCTCTCCAAAGTGTTTAAAAATATATATATATATAAAGGAAATATCATTTGTTCGTAACTATTATTTAATATGTATACTGTACTAATTTTATTTTTCTCACAGTGATCTTCACTGAAAAGTTTGTGTGATTTTGTTTTTGAACCTGTATCTACAAGAAAACTGTATTGAATACTACTTTGTATAGACTAGGTGATGTGTATCTCCATCTTACTGTATGTATACTATTGTACTGTTTAATTATTGTATTTTGCTTATATTCTGTGGAGCTTTTCTTCCCGGGCCTCCACTGAAAATGGGTTAAGTACTGGCCCAGTCGCACTTTCCCGGCAACCAAGTGTAAATAAATAAAGTAACTCCATATTGAAGGAGCTCTACCACAAGGCCCTAATCCAGCTGTCTACTGAGACTTTTGTCATTGTTTCATAGGCAGCGGTCAATACCTCTGACCACAATATTGCAGGAGATCTACCACAAGGCCCTAACCTACAAGTGTACTGCGACTTTTGTCATTGTTTCATAGCCAGCAGTCAGTCTGACCTTGATACTGCAGGGGGTCTGCGACACAGCCTTAACCTACAAGTTTTCTGAGACTTTTGTAATTGTTTCCTAGCCTGCGGTTACTACGTGTGACCTAAATATTGCAGGATCTCTGCCACAAGGCTCTACTCTTCAAATATATTGTGACTTTTGTCATTGCTTCCTTATATGCAGTCGCATCGTCTGACCTTGATATTGCAGCAGCTCTACCACAACACACTAACCTACAAGTTTACTTTGGCTTTTGTCATTGTTTACTAGCCTGCTGTCACTACGTCTGACATGAGTATTGCAGGACCTCTGCCTCAAGGCCCTAATCTACAAGTTTACTGAGAATTTTGCCATTGACCTTGCAGTCACTACATCTGACCTCAGAATTGCAGGAAATCTGTCACAAGACCCTAACCTACAAGTTTACTAAGACTTTTGTTATTGTTTCCTAGCATGCAGTCACTACTTCAAACTCTGCCACAATACCCTAACCTACAAGTTTAATGAGACTTTTTCCATTATTTCATAGCTTGCACTCAATATGTCTGACCTTGATATTGCAGGAGCTCTGCCACAAGGCCCTAACCTACAAGTTTACTGGAATTTTTTCATGTTTCATAGCCTGCAGTCACTATGTCTGACTTTGATATTGCAGCAGCTCTGCACAACACCCTAACCTAGAAGTTTAGTGAGACTTTTGTCAGTTTCTAAGCCTGCGGTCAATTATTCTGACATCGATATTGCATGAGTTCTGACTCAAGGCCCTAAGCTACAAGATTACTCTCACTGTTTTATAACCTGCAGTCTCCATATCTGACCAAAAAATTGCAGGAAATCTGCCTCAAGGCCCTAACCTACAAGTTTACTGAGACTTTTGTCATTGTTCATAAGAAGCGGTCAGTCGGTCACTACTTCTGAACATGATAATGCAGGAGCTCTGCCAGAAGGCCCTAACCTTCAAGTCTGATGTGACTTTTGTCATTCTTTCATAGGCAGATGTCACTACATCTGACCTCGATATTCCAGGAGTTCTGCAACACACCCATAACCAACAAGTTTTCTGAGACTTTAGTAATTGTTTCCTAGACTGCGGTTACTATGTATGACCTCGGTATTGCAGGAGCTTTGCCAGAAGACCATAACCTACAAGTTTACTAAGATGCTTGTCATTGTTTCATACCCCATGGTTACTACACCTGACTTCAATATTGCAGGAGCTCTGCCACAAGGCTCCACCCTTCAAGTTTACTTAGAATTTGTCATTGTTTCTTAGCCTGTGGTCACTATGTCTGACCTTGATTTTGCAGGCGCTCTGCCACAATGCCCTAACTTACAAGTTTACTGAGATTTTGTCATTGTTTCATAGCCTGCGCTCAATATGTCTGACCTTGATATTGTATGAGCTCTGCCACAAGTCCCTAACCTACAAGTTTAATGAGACTTTTTTTATTTTTTCCTAGCATGTGGTCTCTACTTCTGACCTTGATATTGCAGGAGCTCTGCCACAAGGCCCTAACCTACAAGTTTATTGAGAATTTTTACATTGTTTCATAGTCTACAGTCACTACATCTGACCTCGTTTTTGCAGGACCTCTGATAAAAAACCCTAAACTATGTTTACTCAGACTTTTGTCTTGTTTCATAGCATGTGGTCACAATGTTTGACCTCGATATTGCAGGAGGTCTGTCACAACACCTACAAGTTTAGTGGGACTTTTGTCATTGTTTCTTAGACTGCGGTCACTACTTCTGACATTGATATTGCATGAGCTCTGCCTCAAGGCCCTAACCTACACGTTTACTGAGAATTTTCTCATTGTTTCATACCCTGCAGTCTCCAAGTCTGAACTTGAAATTGCAGGAGCTCTGCCACAAGGTCCTAACCTACAGATTTACTGAGACTTCTGTCATTGTTTCCTACAAGCAGGCACTATGTCTGAACTCCATATTGCAGGACCTCTACCACAAGGCCTTAACCTACAAGTCTACTGAGACTTTTGTCATTGTTTCATAGGCAGCAGTCACTACATCTGACCTCGATATTGCAGGAGTTCTACGACACAGTCCTAACCTACAGGTTTTCTGAGACTTTTGTAATTGTTTCCTAGCCTGCGGTTACTACGTATGACCTCAATATTGCAGGCACACTGTCACAAGACCCTACCCTACAAATTTACTGAGAATTTTGTCATTATTTCCTTACCTGCAGTCACATTGTCTGACCTTGATATTGCAGGAGCTTTGCCACAACACCCTAACCTGCAAGTTTACTTAGACTTTTGTCATTTTTTACTAGCCTGCGGTCACTATGTCTAACATAAGTATTGCAATATCTCTGCCACAAGGCCCACATCAAGAAGTTTACTGAGAATTAAGTCATTGCTCATACCGTGCGGTCTCTACATCTGACCTCAAAATTACAGGAGCTCTGACACATGACCCTAACCTATAAGTTTACTGTGAGTTTTGTCATTGTTTACTAGCCTGCGGCCACTATGTCTGACATCAGTATTGCAGGACCTTTGCCACAAGGCCCAAATCTAGAAAGTTTACTGAGAATTTTGTCATTGTTTCATGCCCTGCGGTCTCTACGTCTGACCTCAGAACTGCAGGCGTTCTGCCACAAAACCTTAACCTATAAGTTTACTGAGACTTTTGTCATAGTTTCATTGCAAGTAGTCACTATGATTGACTTTGATATTACAGGAGCTCTGCCACAAGGTGCTAACCTACAACTGTACTGAGACTTTTGTCATTGTTTCATAACATAAGGTTACTACATCTAGCCACAGTATTGAAAGACCTCTGCCACAAGGCCCTAACCTACAGGTTTACTGAGTCTTTAGTCATTGGTAAATAGCCTGCAGTCAGTATGTTTGACCTTGTTATTGAATGATGTCTTCCACAGGACCCTAGTCTGCAATGTTACTGAGACTTTTGTCATTGTCTCATAGCCTGAGGTCACTACATCTAACCTCGATATTGCAGGAGCTCTGCACAAGGTCCTAATCTACAAATTTACTGAGACTTTTGTCATTGTTTCATAGCCACTGTTCACTATGTCTGATCTTGATAATAGAGGAGCTCAGCCACAAGGCCCTAACCTACAAGTTTACTGAGGTTTCTGTCATTATGTCATAGCCATCAGTTACTAGATCTGACCTTGATATTACAGGAGCTCTGCCACAAGGCCCTAACGTAGAATTTCACTGAAACGTTTGTCATTGATTCATAGTCATTACATCTGACCTTTATACAGTAGTTCTGCCACAGTGCTCTAACCTGCAAGTTCACTGAGACTTTTGTTATTGTTTCATAGCCTGCAGTCAGTACGTCTGACCTTAATATTGAATGTTGTCTACAACAAGGCCATAGCCTCCAAGGTTACTGAGACTTTGCCATTTTCTCATAGCATGAGGTCACTACATCTGACCTCGATATTGAAGAGGCTGTGCCACAAGGCCCTAAACTACATGTTTACTGAGACTTGTCATTGTTTCTTAACCTGCAGTCACTACATCTGACAGCAACATTGGAGGAGCTCTGTCAAAAGGCCCTACTCTACAAGATTACTGAGACGTTTGTCATTGTTTACTAGCCTGCCGTCACTACATCTGACCTCGATATTAGGAGCTGTGCCACAAGGCCCCTACCCACATGTTTACAGAGACTTTTGTCATTGTTTCACAGCTGTGGTCACAACATCTTACCTCAGTTTTACAGGAACTCTGCCACAGGTTCCTAACCTACCAGTTTAATGAAATGTTGTCATTGTTACATAGCCTCTGGTCATTATATCTGACCTTGATATTGCACCAGTTCTACCACAAGGATCTAACCTACAAGTTTACTCAGACATTTGCCATTGTTTCCTTGCCTGTGGTCACTACATCTTACTTCAGTATTGCAGCAGCTGTTCTATAAAGACCTACCTACAAGTTTACTCAGGGTTTTGCTATTGTTTCCTAGCCTGCAGTCACTGTCTGTGACCTTGATATTGAAAAGAGCTCTTCCACAAGGCTGTAAACTACAACTTTATTGAGACTTTTTTCATTGTTTCATACCTTGTGGCCAGTATGTCTAACCTTGATATTGCAGGAGCTCTGGCACCATGGCCCTAGCCTACGAGGTTAGTGAGACATTTGTTATTCTTTCATAGCATGCAGTCATTGCATCTGACTTTACCACAATACCCTAACCTACAAGTTGACTTAGAATTTTGTCATAATGTCTTAGCCTGTGGTAACTACATCTGGCCTCAACATTGCAGAAGCTCTGCTACAATGCCCTACCCTACAAGTTTACTGAGACTTTTTTCATTGTGTCATAACCTGCAGCCATTATGTCTGACCTCAAATTTGCAGCAGCTGTGCCACAACACCATAACCTACAAATTTACTGAGTTTTGTCATTGTTTCCTAGCTTGCGGTCATTACGCCTGACATCAATATTGCAGGAGCTCTCTCAGAAGGTGCTGAATTAAAAGTTTAGTGAGGCTTTTGTCATTGTTCCACACCCTGTGGTCACTACGCCTGATCTCAGTATTCCAGGAGCTCTGCCACAAGTCCATCACCTGAAAGTTTACTGCGACTTTTGTCTTTGTGTCATACCATGTGGTGAAAATGTCTGACATCAGCATTGCAACTCTGCCACAAGAACCTTCTTTCAAGTTTATTCAAACGTTTGTCATTCTTTCATTGCCTGCGGTCACTGCATCTGACTGTGACTTAGCAGGAGCTCAGATACAAGGCCTTAACCTAAAAGATTACTGAGACTTTTATTATTTTATTTTTTATTTTTTATTTTATTTTACATTTGTTGACCGGGCTAGTCTAACTGGAATTGGATCCATTTTCAGTAGAGGCCTGGGGAGAAAAGCTCCAGAACAGTTAATATTATGCAGTAAAAAATAATAAGTTCAGAGTAGTAAAATAGCTCTAAGCAGTTACAGCCATATACAGATAAAAAAAAAATTATTAATTCAGACTAGTAAAATAACTCTAAGCAGTTACAGCCATATACAGGCACACTATATGACTGTAATAATTGTCACAAATTCAAAGAATTATTATGATAATTAAAAAAGGGTCTAAACAGATTACATAGATACAGATAAGGTGTGTGTGTGTGTGTCTTTCGGCTTTTCCCGGTTAGGGGTCGCCACAGCAGAACTCCGGTCCGCTAATGATTGGCAGTAGAGTTTTACATGCTGGCTTGCCGGGCCTAACGCACAACCTTCAACGAAGGAACGCCCATTCACGCATGTCGTCACACAGTAGACGCTTTAACTGAGAATCGAACGGGCAACGTCTAACTGTGAGGCGACAACGCTACCGCAGCACCACCATAGATACAGATAAGGTACAGTTGTCAATTCAAGCATACTTAGCTCATGCTGAGGTGATATGGAATGCAATAGAAATAAGAATAAATTAGTAGTTTTCAAGTGGGGGAAACCAAAAAAGG